>NC_133334.1:29853211-29865711 GCF_042186555.1 Aquarana catesbeiana | reverse complement strand
ATGATGCTGTCTATCCAACTTTCTGTCGTCCTCTTCTCCTTTTTCCTTCCATGGCTTTTCCAATGAGCCCTCTCTTCGCATTAGGTGGCCAAAATGTAAAGTGTAACTTTACTAAAGTGTTAACTTTAAACTTAATTAAAGTGTTATTAAAAGTTAAAGGGGTTGTAAAGGAAAAAATATTATCTCCTAACTAGCTTCCTTTTACCTAATGCAGTGCTCGTTCACTAACCTCTTCCATTGACTTGTTTACTGCCATTGTATCGCCATCTACGTTCCCACTGCCAGGCTTTTTATTGCTGTCTTTACTACCAGGATCTAGATGTCCCCTCACATCTTGTCCAGGTGATGGGTGTCAGAAAGAACAGGAAGAGAGAAAGGTTTGGGCTGGAGTTAGGCTTTAACCCTTTTATAATTTATAACCACAGTTCTTTTGATTTCAGGCGTACGCAGCTCAGGGACAGCAAGAGAAAAAGAATTGTATTCAAGTTGGAAAAAGTAATCAGTGTGGTGTGACAGGACTTGGCTGTGAAGAGGAAGTGCCATTGACCATGGACCCTACTGATAAAGAGCAACCCAGTTTAGGGGCTTGTAGCTGTGTCAGTGATAGAGTAAGTGACTTTCCTGTCCTCTGTATGGACCAAGTGTCTCCTTTTCTTTAATATTGAAGTGTTGTTGTTGTTCTGTGTCCAACTCTTCGTGACCTCATGGACCATAGAACACCAGGCTTTTCTGTCCTCCACTGCCTCCTGAAGCTTGCTTAACTTGTTCATTGTTTCGATCAGTGGCGGCCCATCCATATGGGGCGCAGGGGCGCCGCCCCCCTAATCCATTCGCCCATCCCCTAATCTATATGCAGGGCACTGGACGCACGGAAACATTTTTCAAATTTCCGGATTCCAAATTTTCAAATTCCGAATTTCCAAATTTTCAGAATCCGAAAATTCGGAAATTCAAAAATTCGAAAATCTGAAAAAAAGAGAAAATCAGTAAAATTTGAAATAATAACTAACTAATAATAACTAACTATTAAATTATAGGTATTGGAATTTCCTTTCAAATTTGGCTGTTTGTGAACGTACAAATTTATCTGAAGTTACGAATTATCCGAAATAACGAATGCCGCAACTAAACAAATGGAATGGAACAAATTAATAATTAATAATAATAAAAAGGTTTTATTATTATTATTGTTATTTATTATTATTATTAGATCGTTACATTTTATTCGTTTAGATATAGCATTCGATATTTCAGATAATTCCTAACTTCGGATAAATTCGTATTTGTTACATTCACTAACAGCCAAATTTGAAAGGAAATTCCAATACCTATAATTTAATATTTATTATTAGTTAGTTATTTCAGACTTTCGGGTTTTTGAATTTTCAGATTTTCATTTTTATGAATTTTTAGATTTTCATTCTTATTTTTGGATTTTCAAATTTCCAAATTTCATAATTTTGAATTTTCGAATTTCCAATTTTCGAAATTTAGAATTTATGAATTCCGAATTTCCGAAATTCGGAAATTTGGAAATTTGGAAATTTCGGAATTAATGAATTTGTCAAAATTCGTTAAACGAATTCGGGACAAAACAAATTGCACATGTCCATTAACCAGGGACTAATCCTATGCTATAAAGTAATTCACATCCTCAATATTACTTACCATCATGTGTTCATCAATGCAAATACTCCCGTGGAATGAAAAAAACAAACCAATTATGAGGATTCCCACTGAAAAAAAAATTGAAGGAAATGAGACGTGTACTGAAATGTAAATTATGTTTTATATATCTAACTTATTTGGGTGTTTGTTTTTTTTTTTTTTATAATTATTATATTAAAGACTTAAAGTCTAAACAATACTTTTTGTATTACTATTATTGTATTACTTATTATTATTTATATTTACAGCTCAAATTCAGAAGTGACAAAATACTAACTGATGAAGGTAAGCAAAATATATGTGGATTCTTTCCTAACGTTATAAAAGGTCTAGTCATAACTTTGCAATCGGCGCATCCATATTTATTAGCAGTTCCCTCTTATGCTGACCATACACTAGTACATTTTTGAATGAACGTTCAAACGAAGATTTGTATGAAAATTCATATGAAAACTAATCAGTACTTTTGATGACTTGGCAAATGTTATTCAAAACTACTTCAAAATGTTGTTTGTTTTTAACATTCGCTTTTGAAATGAATGTACATTATATTGCCAAAAGTATTGGGACGCCAGCCTTTAAACAAAAATGAATTTTAATGGCATCCCAGTCTTAGTCCGTAGGGTTCAATATTGAGTTGGCCCACCCTTTGCAGCTATAACAGCTTCCAATCTTCTGGGACATCTGTCCACAAGGTTTCTGTGCAGGCCAGTCAAGTTCCTCCGCTCCAAACTCTCTCATCCATGTCTTTATGGACTTTGCTTTGTGCACTGGTCCAAATCATTTGGTGGAGGGGGGATTATGGTTTGGGGTTGTTTTTCAGGGGTTGGGCTTGGCCCCTTAGTTCCAGTGAAGGGAACTCTTAAGGCCTCAGCATACCAAGACATTTTGGACAATTTCATGTTCCCAAATTTGTGGGAACAGTTTAGGAATGGCCCCTTCCTGTTCCAACATGACTGCGCACCAGTGCACAAAGCAAGGTACATAAAGACATGGATGAGCCAGCTTGGGGTGGAGGATCTTGACTGGCCTGCACAGAGTCCTGACCTCAACCCGATAGAATACCTTTGGCATGAATTAGAGCAGAGACTGAAAGCCAGGCCTTCTCGTCCACATGAGGGTGGGCCAACTCAATATTGAACCCTATGGACTAAGATTGGGATTTCATTAAAGTTCATGTGCGTGTAAAGGCAGGTGTCCCAATACTTTTGGCAATATAGTGTAATTCCCCAAACAAAAACCACATTCACTGTTAGACATTTGTTAATTCAAGAAAAATTTTCCATCCTGCTCCTTCAAAATGTTCTCATCACTGCAGTCGAATGTTGATTTGACCCCACTAACGATTGGAAAAAATAAAAAAAAAAATCCTGAAATGAAAAGGAAAGTTTCCAAACAAATGAATCGAATGTATGCCCAGCTTTAGCTTAGAAGCTCCTGAACTCTTAAGTTTACTTTGCAGGCAGATCTTGGCTGTGGCCTGCACATTATGAACTCAGGTAAATACAAAATATTGGAAATGAGTAGAATGTAGTCTTCTATCCAGCCTACAGTAGGTGGCTTACAGAGCTCAACAGCTCAAGCTGAAAATAAATGAGTAATGGTCTTACCGTTTCACTGAGGAAAGCAGACTAGACGAAGGGAGGATTGACTGGAAACTTAGGTTCAGATTCTTTGCAAGCCAGTTCATTTATCACTTTTAGCTGTGTAATATGCTTCAATTACATTTTGTGATTCTCTATTTTTTTCTAGAATGGCTTGAATGCTACAACTGTCTCATAGAACATGTGACCCCGAACAGGTGGAAAGAAATGATGAGGCATCTTGGGCTACGTGAAGTGGATATCCAGTCGATCCTCCTAGACCATGTGAACTTTCGAGAAGCTAGCTATCAAATGTTCCTCCTGTGGAGAAATCAGAATGGTCAGAGTGCCTCTATGAGCAAGGTGTTCCACGTGCTTGACAAGATGGAACTTAGGGGATGTAAAGAAAATGTTGCTAACGATTTAACTTTTAATGGAATACTTGTTGCCTAAAACCAAGCTGTGAGATTCTGGATTGTTGGAGAGACTGTTAACCTTTTTACTTTATCCCTTGGAACATTTCTGAACATCTCGGATGTGTAGGGAATAAGTACATCAGCATCTTACTTTTACCAGGCCAGTGTGTCTACATGCTAGCCAGGTATTCTTCCTCAATTTCCTCTGTCCCATACTTTACTTATCGTATTATCCACCAGGTAGGTTTCATTTGTGTCCACTGGGATGTGTCAGATGTAGGACTATGAAATAAGGTGTGCAGGTTCAACAGCTGGCCAATTCCTGAGCAACCTAGCCCAAAGGGTTGGGCAGGGAACTGTTAACTACCTGTGGAATATGTTCTCGAAAGGTATCTTCCATTTCTCCTTCTGGCTGGGAAGGAACTGAAAGGATTGCACCATATATGACCTGACCAGCTGCACACTTTAGAGAGGTACAGCAAAGAAGCTGGATACAATAGGATCATAGCAGGTACATTAACCTCCAGAGGCTCTCAAGTCTGACTAAACCTGAAGCTTCCAGTTGGAGCAGACACTGGGACTTCCAAAGGCTCTCAAGTATAACCAAATCTAAAGCCTCAGGTTGGAGTAGACACTGCAACCTCCCAAGGCACTCAAGTATGACAAAATCCAAAGTCTCTGATTGAAGCAGACCCTGGAACTTTCAGAGGCTCTCAAGTATGATGACCAAATCCAAAGCCTTAGGTTGGAGCAGACACTGGAAGCTCCAGAGGCTCTCAAGTATGACCAAATCGGGAGCCTTTGGTTTGAGCAGACACTGGGACCTCCAGCAGCTCTCAAGTCTACACAAATCCTAAGCTTCAGGTTGGATCAGAAACTGGAGTATTCGCTTTTGGAGGGTTAACCTGCAAGGTTGGGTTGGTGTCTCTGGTTGTAAGAAGCCTGCTCTAGGACAGGAATTTTGCCATTAGGTATTCAGATATCATCCTTTCTTTCTTCTGCTTTTATCCAAGTTATTGAACTGTTCAAAAGAATTGGTGGTGATTGTTATGCAAAACAGGTGGTGATTGTTATGCATCCAACTGAAGCAAGTGGTTGTTTTACTGGGACACTTATTTTGCGTACACACGGGCGGACTTTTCGATCGGACTGGTCCGACAGACTTTCCAGCGGACTTTCGACAGACTTTTGACGGACTTCCGATGGACTTTCTAATGAACGGACTTGCCTACACACGATCACACCAAAGTCCGACAGATTCGTACGTGATGACGTACACTGGACTAAAATAAGGAAGTTGATAGCCAGTAGCCAATAGCTGCCCTAGCGTCCGTTTTTGTCCGTCGGTCCAGCATACAGACGAGCGGATTTCTGGGTCTGGCGGAGTTACGACGTAAAGATTTGAAACCTGTGCCAAATCTAAAGTCCGTCAGATTTGCGACTGGAAAAGTCCGCTGAAGGTCCGGTGAAGCCCACACACGATCGGATTGTCCGCCGTATTTGGTTTGTCGCATCCGTCAGACCAGTCCGGTCGAAAAGTCTGACCGTGTGTATGCCCCATTAGGGGTGTAGGCTCAGCTGCCTGTTTTTACCGCTTTCTGGCCACCTGGTGTGAAAAAGCCCTAAAGCTGCCTTTTTGGCCACCTTTATATACTCACTATAGATATGATTATAGAGTCAATTGCGTTTAAAATGTATTGGCTTTAAGCATATTGACCAGCAATATAATGCCCATGGGCAGGTATAAAAATTATAGTGTACAGTATAGCCAATTAAAAATAGTAATACGTTTAGAACCATCAAGTTTCAAGACGGAGTGTTATTTAGAAATACCTGCACTGCAGAGACTGCCTGCTTTATCCATCTTGCTTGCTGCCAATCTTTGTGTAATTGACGAATTACACAATTTTTTTTAATTTTTTTTTGGAGAATGAAGAACAATTGGATTGGTCACATCCGTTATTTTACTTTACGTATCAAAGTGTATTGAAGTGTTTTCAACCCTGGTGACTTTGAAGGGATCTCAACAAAGAGGTCTCAGGGCGAAGTTTGTAAGAGGGGCTTAGTGATTGGCTAGAATTGGCACCAAGGGTACAAGTCACTACCCCTGCTCCTGTGCTGCTGAGGCTGTACCCTCCGCCATATTGTGCCCACTCCCTGCCAGAGGACTCCACGCGACATTCCTGGCCGTTGACCTTTTATATCCCAGGGAAGGAATGTCCACACACATATAAGTAGAATTGTTGCACTTTACTGATGGAGTTCAGGGAATGGCATAACAGTCACATCACATCAACATACATTCCTGCAGTCACCTGACAATACATAGTCAATCACATTTAGTGGACGGTCTGCAGTAGTCACATGTGAAAGCATATTCAGCACCTTTAGCAGCTCTCAACCTCTAACAGTTTTTCCTTCCACTCGGGGTCATTAGTACTCACAGGACTGTGCTCTCTGCAGTCACTTCCTCCATAGGTACACCTTTCCCAGGAGGAGCCAGGACCCTCCAGGGGAATGGCCTCACTCAGGCATCTCTTGGCCAGGCCTAAAAGGCCTTTTGCAATCCACCCTAGTCCCCACCTCCATAAGGGACAGATAGTCTACAGCCAGCTCTCCTGGGTACAGGTCTTCTCTTCCCCGGCCTCCTGCCCTGTTTAGGGCCTCTAGATGCTGGCAAATTGGTGCTGGCTCCCATTCCCCAAGAGATCTATGGCTCCTCCCAGTCTGGCTTATACATGGGTACCTACTCACCCATGAGTTAGTCCCTTTTAGTTAGAGGGCTCTAACTAAAAGGGACTTGGCACCTGTTGATACGGTCTACTGCAACCAGACACTATTCTGATACAGAGCCACCTAGTGGCAAAATAGCTAACTGCACGTTTGTCCAAAAATTGGTCCAGGATCGTTTACTGTAAAATGGTTATTGCCAACTAACTGGATGAAAATAGTTCAGGTCCACATCCCTAATACATGGTGTGAAAAACCAGTTCCTCAAAGGCGGGAGTTTTACGGACCATGAACAGTGAAAATTCTAGTAAAATTACAAATTTATTGGTACAAAAAATATATAATTATACAATGCAAAAAAATGAGATAAAAACAAACACGTGGTGAAAAGAGCAGCAAAAAGCAAATGGACAGAGGATTTCCTCTGTCCATCTGATGGTGGAATTGGGTTATTCCAGCCATTTGCTTTTTGCTGTTCTTTCCACCATGTGTTTGTTTTTATCTCATTTTTTGCATTGTGAAAAATATATAATTTTTTGTACCGATAAATTTGTAAATTCTAAGAATTTTCACTGTTCATGGTCTGTTAAAGTCCCACCTTTGAGGAACTTATTTTTTCACACCAGGATCGTTTACAGTCCTCAGATTGTAATCCTCCGTTCCTCAGCCCATGTTAGTCTTCTAATAGGCACTTTGGGTACTTTTTAGTATTTCAATAAAATTCCATGAGCATTTCCTAATATGAAGGGTGAGAACATCGAACGATACCTGTGAATATATTATAACTGTGTACATACTGTGATAGCAAGCATGTTCTGCCTTACCTTGTAAATATATTTAAGTTCGTGCTAACTAAGTTATTTTTATGTAGAAGAACAAAATATTTTAAAGCAGAACTAAACTCGATCAACATGAACTATTTGTAATCCTTATGCTGCTAACATTAGTAAATAAATAAGATTATATAAATATATATTGTGTTTACTTGCTTTAAACCTTTCTTTTTTTACATTTCTTCAGTTGCTTCCTGGTTTCTGCCCTAGGCAAAAACAATGTCATACATCCCACTAGTCTTCATGAGTATTGTTTGTTTTCTTCCATCTGGAGCAGGGAAGGAGGGGCTTTCTCAGCTAAGCACACCCTCCTGTCTGTGTGCCTGAGATAAGGGCAGATGGGTTCCAGGAAGTAAATACTACATAAATCATCTGCCTTTACATAACCAGTTGCAGACTTTGGGCGGTCTACACACCCCCCCAAAAAAATGTCATCATTGTAAACGTGGAAGTATGTAGTACCTCCAGTCCTTCTGCCCTGCTGCCAGGACCCCCGTCCCAGTACACAGCAATTCAGTTCTGATTAATTACAGCTGCATTGCTGAGGACACAGAGAAGGTCTCGGCTATCGGAGCTGTCAAAAAAAAAAAAAACAGGCTGGCAATGTTTATCAACAATAATGCTCAGCTGCCAATACAGAAAGATACAAAGAAACATTTTGTTCATTTTGTATTTTTTGTTCATTTATCTACAGATCAAAGGAAAGAACTTTGATCTGCAGACGAAGTCAGTTAAAAAAAAAAAAAAAATTGAATTCAATATTCCTCTGCTTAACCCCTGTTAACCCTTTATTTACTCTAATCAGCCCTATCTAACTCCTTATTCTCCTTCTCCATTTAATTATAATTTTCCTGCTGTTTTTTTTTTTTTTTGTTTTGTTTGTTTATATTTTATTAAATAATAATATTTTAACTTTTTTTTGTATTTGTTTGGTTTGTTCTTTTAATATTTTTACACCTTTAACGTATATTTACACGTATCACATTGAAAAAAGTGCAAAATTGATTGATGTCAGATGTTGCTCCGGTCCTCCAAGGGCATAGAGCCGAGTGAAGGCAAGATAGCCCAGCCACAGAGAGGATCAGATTGGCTCTGGGCTAACCGACAGGTCCGGTAAGCCCGGAGATGACCAGGAAGTGGTGGTGGGGGGGTGGGGGAAGGGCACCTCTGCCGCTGCCTACAAAATTGATCTCGCAGCAAATCCGCCGCTGGGACCACTTTTATCAGAGGCAGAATTGCCTGCAGTACAAGAAAATACCAGGGTTATGGAAGCTAGCTGCTGCCATACCAGCGGTATTTAATGCATACCTCCCAACATTTGAGATGGGAATGAGGGACACCTACTAACAAATGTATGTAGGCAAAGGACACGCCCCCCCGCCACACCCACTTAAAGGAGAATTAACCAAAAAAAAAGGTTAATTAAATCCACAAGGACTTTTTTTTTAACCACTACTATTCCTTTATATTGGCTTTTAAAATGTACAAATGCAGCAATTTAGAATTTGGAAGAAAAGGTTTAGCACTGGGAGACACTTTTTGATAGATAAAAAGTGCATTTTATATACATCTATATAGATCAGACCAAAATGAGGCACAGATGAGGAGGAAAGAGGGACAGAGGGACATTGCTATGTTAATGTCAAAGTAATTATGAAAACATACTGTAGGTGGTCTTGAAGTGGTTAAGGTAAAAATGTGTTACAAGTAAAAATCATTATGTTAGTGTAATGATTTTATAGTAAAATTTATAGAATAACTAAAAATTAAAAATTCGCAAAAGAAATTCCCAATTTTTCCATTACTCCTGCTAAAATTTCAGATTTTTCCTCACTTTCAGTGGAAATGGAAATAGTTTTTTTAGGACAAATATAGAGGGGGGCACAGAGACCCCAATAAAAACCAGACAGGGACCGCAGCTACGTTATGGGGGAGGGCAGTGAAAGCAAACCCGCAGACGCTGCACAGCTGCCCGATCGTTTCTACAAGTGAGTGGGAGAATGAGCGCGCACTTAGGGGTGTTATCAGAAAGCAGTGGGCTTGTGTGCAAGGACATAAGTTGGGCCCCAATGTGGACCTGCAACAAGGGAGCGCCATACCGCACTGCAGCCACCTACCTATGTAGTCTGTACATCACTGAACCCCTCCCCTTACCAACAACCAACCTTCAGTAATAAAGAGAAGCATGGACCGGCAAAATGCTGGGTGTGGCCACACTGTGCTAACAAGGGGGATATTTATTGGCGGGGCTGCAGCATGTGTACACCCCCAGCCTCTGCCTGTGTGTGTGTGTGTGTGTGTGTGTGTAGGGGGGGATGGAGATCAAGGGTGGGAAGAATGCAGCCCAACCGAGGGGGTTTTACCGCTCCCCTACCTCATGTGTGACCGAGTCCTTAGGTATTTAAGATTTTATTGTATCCATTGACACCAGTGCTGGGGGTTATTATTGCGTCCATCGACACCAGTGCTGGAGGTTATTATTGTGTCCACCGACACCAGTGCTGGGGGTTATTATTGCGTCCTCTGACACCAGTGCTGGGGGTTATTATTGCGTCCTCTGACACCAGTGCTGGGGGTTATTATTGTGTCCACCGACACCAGTGCTGGGGGTTATTATTGTGTCCACCGACACCAGTGCTGGGGGTTATTATTGTGTCCACCGACACCAGTGCTGGGGGTTATTATTGTGTCCACCGACACCAGTGCTGGGGGTTATTATTGTGTCCACCGACACCAGTGCTGGGGGTTATTATTGCGTCCTCTGACACCAGTGCTGGGGGTTATTATTGTGTCCACCGACACCAGTGCTGGGGGTTATTATTGTGTCCACCGACACCAGTGCTGGAGGTTATTATTGTGTCCACCGACACCAGTGCTGGGGGTTATTATTGCGTCCACCGACACCAGTGCTGGGGGTTATTATTGCGTCCTCTGACACCAGTGCTGGGGGTTATTATTGCGTCCTCTGACACCAGTGCTGGGGGTTATTATTGTGTCCACCGACACCAGTGCTGGGGGTTATTATTGTGTCCAACGACCCCAGTGCTGGGGGTTATTATTGCATCCACTGACACCAGTGCTGGAGGTTATTATTGCATCCACCAACACCAGTGCTGGGGGTTATTATTGCGTCCACCAACACTAGTGCTGGGGGTTATTGTTGCGCCCTTCGACACCAGTGCTGGGGTTTATTATTGTGTCCACCGACACCAGTGCTGAGGGTTATTATAGAGTCCACCAACACCAGTGCTGGGGGTTATTATTGCGTCCACCAACACCAGTGCTGGGGGTTATTATTGCGTCCATCGACACCAGTGCTTGGGTTTATTATTGCGTCCACCGACACCAGTGCTGGGGGTTATTATTGCATCCACCAACACTAGGGCTGGGGGTTATTATTGCGTCCTTCGACACCAGTGCTGGGGTTTATTATTGCGTCCTTCGACACCAGTGCTGAGGTTTATTATTGCGTCCACTGACACCAGTGCGGGGGGTTATTATAGAGTCCACCACCAGTGATGGGGGTTATAATTGCGTCCACCAACACCAGTGCTGGGGGTAATTTTTGCATCCACCAACACCAGTGCTGGGGGTTATTATTGCGTCCATCGACACCAGTGTTGGGGTTTATTATTGCGACCACCAACACCAGTGCTGGGGGTTATTATTGCGTCCACCAACATCAGCATAGCTTCCAACTGTCCTTGATTTTGAGGGACTGTCCTTGTCCCTCTTTCCCCTTATTTGGGTCTGATCTATATAGTTATATATAAAATGCTTTTTTATCTTTCAAAAAGTGATTCCCAGTGCTAAACATTGCATCCAAATTCTAAATTGCTGCATTTGTAAATTTTAAAAGCCAATATAAAGGAATAGTAGTGGTAAAAAAAAAAACACTTGTGGAATTAACCTTTTTTTTTTGGTTAATTCTCCTTTAAGGGGGTGTGGCAGGGGGCATGTTCTATCCCTACATACATTTGCTAGTAGGTGTCCCTCATTCCCATCTCAAAATGTTGGAAGGTATGCACCAGTGCTGGGGGTTATGCCGCGTACACACGGTCAGACTTTTCGTCTACAAAAGTCCGACGGACGCCGATGGACTAAAGCTGGCTGACAATCCGATCGTGTGTGGGCTTCCCCGGACTTTCAGCTGACTTTACCAGCCTCAAATCTGACGGACTTTAGATTTGAAACATGCTTCAAATCTTTACGTCAAACAGAGAGAGTGGAGGAAGGAAAGAGAAGATGAAGCCGAGAGAGAGAGAGAGGGAGAGAGAAAGGAGGAAGGAGAAAGAAAGGAAAGGGAAAGAGAAGGGGGGAGAGGAGGAAGAAAGAAAAGACAAAGTAGAGGAAGGAAAGAGGAAGGAGTGAGAGAAGAGGATGGGGAGAAAAGGAAAGGCAGAAGCAGAGAGGGAGGAGGGAGAAGGGAAAGAGAAAAAGGAGCAATAGAGGAGAAGGAAAGGGGGAGAGAGGAGGAAGAATGAAAGAGAGGGTGGAGGAAAGAGAGGAAGAGAGGAGAGAGACAGGAGGGAAGAAGAGAAAGAGAAAAAGAAAAAGAGAAAGAGGGAACGAGAAAGAGAGAGAGAGAAAGAGAGGTGGAAGCAGGGAGGGAGGAGGGAAAGTGGAAGGAGCAAAAGAGAAGAAGGAAAAGGGGGGGGGGGGCAGAAGGAAAAGAGAGTGTGGAGGAAGGAGAGAAAGAGGGGGAAGAGAGTGGAGGAAGGAGGGTGAGAGAAAAAAGTAAAAAAAGGGGGGGAGACAGAAGGAAGTAAAGAGAGAGAAAGAGAGAGAGGGGATAAGGGAAGTGGAAATGGGGGGGATGGAGAGCAAGAGAGAGAAAGAAGGAAGAAGCAAGAGAGGAAGAAAAGAGAGGGGGGAGGAGGAAGGGAGAAAGGACAGAGTGGATGAAGGAAAGAGAAAGAGGAAGGAGAGAAGGATGGGGAGAAAAGAGGCAAAAGCGCAGAGAGAGAGAAAAAGGGAAGGAGAAAAGAGAAGGAAAAGGAGGGGGAGAGGAGTAAGAAGGAAAGGAGAGGGTGGAGGAAGGAGAGAAAGGGAGGAATAAGAAGGGGGGAGAGTGAAGAGTAAAAAGGAAGGAAAGAGAGGAGGGAGAAAGAAAAAAAAAAGAGAGAGAAGTGAGGGGGGTGAAAAGTAGAGAGGAGGAGAAAGAGGGAGAGAGTGATAGGAGAAAGGAGGGGGAGAAAAACAAACACCTGGTGGTGGGGAGAAGAGATGGGAGAAGAGGAGAAGGAAGAAATGAGAGCGGATAGACGGAG